>NC_133288.1:14790886-14839619 GCF_005239225.2 Populus alba
ACATAATTCTGAACAAGGAAAAATAAACACTTGAATCTGAAAGAATTACAATGATAATGTTACTTCTCACAATGTGCTAATAGAGATGGTGTGTATCTCTCTTGAATCGAATTCAGGAGTTTAGTTCATAATTGTTGGAAAGTTGACAAAAGCAAAGAAGAAAGGAATGTTTCTCGAACCCTGTTCCAGCTGTGTTCTGCTTTTTTTATCCTCCCTCTTTGCTGTTGAAATCTTAAAGATTTTTAGGATAATTAGGAGCCTTCATGATGATAAATGTTTTCCTTCTTTATTTGGTCTTTAAGTTTGGATAAATATCTTAGAATTTGTGTTAAGAATTGATTCTGCTGCTATCACAATTTTGTTGTAATATCAGCTCTATTGCAATTTAGACTTTGATTCTGACTTGGTTTCTTGCATTATCCGATCATCCCATCTATATTATTTCATTCATGACATGTTAAAAGATTGATTTGCAACTTTATCGGATCCTAAGGCCCACTATTCTTATGTCAGACTTTCAGCCGTATTGAAATGCTCAATATTGTTAGTTTTCAAATCAGATCAGGAGACCTATTTTGACCAATCAGATTGCATCTGGATTTTGTCCTTTAAAATGATTTTATCTGACTTTGAACCTTTTATAAAAGTTGTAGTCCTTGATTTGCAAATGAATTAGGGTTTTTGAATTGCATGATATCAATATTAGAAGTGCAAGATATTCATGTTTGAATATCTAGTGTGAAAGTATAAAATCCTACTGTGAGAATGATTCTAGCCCGAGTTTACAGGTCTGATTCGAGGTCCAAATAAGATCAAAATTTTGCCCATAATACGGTCATGGAAAGCTTGACATGTGTACTAAAACTTAGATTAAGCCCACATTCCCATTCTGAAACTCTAACTTTGCAAAAAAAATTATCACAAGAAGCTAGGTCTAAAACGTAAAATACATAATTTCTTATCTTTTAGCGATTAATTTACAAAGTCTCTTCTGCATGCCAAACTCATAAAAATAACTTCCATTCTATTCAAAATACCTTAAAAATCATAGTGTAAAAGGAATAAAAATATATGTATATTTTATACTTATTAGTCATCTAAAGCACTATGAAGGCTCAAGAGCAGCGTGGAAAACCCACCATTTAAATTTGATTGACGAGAGCATTTCATAGCATATTTATTTGAATTGATAGATAAATTACAATGGGCAAGCATAAATAGAAATCGTGAATAGGAGAGGAAAGTGCTTGAAGACTTATCTCAGGACAAGCTTAACCTCAAACCTATTCTTGAAAATCCTCCTAGGCAACCAGTTGTCTATTTAGATGTTGGTGAAGATGAGTTTGATGAGGGTTATAGGGCTTTGTCAGACTAAGATGAACTACCATAACCTGAGATAGAAATCGATCAACCTGATCAAATGTCAGTATAAGCTAAAGCCTTATAATGATGAGGATGATTTATGCTAACCTGATGGAGATGATGAAGAAGATTTATATGATGAATATAATGATGTTGATAATGATAAGGGACAAACCTTATTGATTATGAAGATACTGCTAACACTAAAGGTTATTTCATAACCAATGCACCATAAATAATAACATGTTTAATTTGATTTTGGATAATGGTTGTTATGAAAACATTATTGGAAAAATTATACTAATAAATTAAATTGTAATTAGAACCACATCCTAAACCATATAAAATTATATGGATTGAATCTGCAGGGGAAATAAGGGTATCCCAACACTATAAAGTAACTCTTTTCATTGGAAAATATAGGGATGAGATTTATTATTATATGATAGATATAGATGCATGTAGTTTGATATCTGGTAGGTCTTTATATTATGATGTAGATGCTATATACTTTCTTAGAGATAATAGGTATAAAATCAATAAGGATGGTGTGAATTATACATTTGTACCTTTAAAAGGAGAGCCCTAACCTGAACCTAAACCGAAACCCAAACCCAAAGCTTTGAAGATAGAGTGAGGCACCAATTGTTCAAGTTTATGATAAAAAGATGTGAAAAAGGTTTTCATTCTAGAATCATACACACCTAATATTCTAGCTCCAGGGACCAATATTATTAATGATAAATCTATTACTCTATCTATAGAGTTTGTTTCTAAAGAAGCAAAAATGCTATAATTATTGTCATTCTTAGAGGAACAACCTAAAGTCACTACATATGTTGAAAAATTTGAAGAACATGAAGTAAATGTGAAATGCAAAGTGCAGTTTTAAGTTGGTCTTGGGATTAAATTCACAAAAAAAAAAAAAAAATTTAGAAACAAGTTGTTAGAATTGCTCAAAAAATGCTGAAGTTGACATCAAAGAGTAATTAAGTTGAGATGTGATGTCTAAAGCCTACGTATCTATGTTGGATCAATCTTTTAAAATTACCAATTCAAATAGTGGTCAAGACTTTATTGTTAGGGATGATAGACACATCAACTAAATTTTCATCATCTAAAAATATAGTTTCATATGACCTTGATTTTTAGGTCTTGTGAAGTTTTTTCTAGATTATAAAACTCTACATGAATATATTTTTACTAAAATTGGATCTATGATATTTGGAGCAAGCTACACCATGCACAAACTTGATTATAATGTTACATTCAAAGTATCTATTCCTCTAGCATGATAATTTCTAGCAGTTAACTCAAGTACAAGGTTTTTTTACATTCAAATTAACATGGGGCCATTTTCTTCATTATTTTTTGTATAATTATTTTTATTGTATTATTATTAATTGTTAAGACTTTCTAGGTTTTAAGGAGTTCCAGAAGGGGTCTTCTAGTAAAACAAGCATAATCTTTTATTTGACTCTTAAATTAAACTAAAATTTTACCAAAATATATTGTAAATGCCTATTTAATAATGGTTAAATTTTTATTGTTCTTGGAGGTTGGAAAGGCTTTAAAATAAATCCTAAAAGTTATTGTTTGGATTTTTATTTTATTTTTCATGTAGTATTTGGATTATTTTCTCTATTTAGATTAAACTTCTCATTGGATTAGGATTTTCATTGTTCTCAGAGGTTGGAAAGTCCTTAAAATAAACCCTAAAAGTTAATGTTCTCAGAAGTTTTACAACCTTTCGACTATTTTACTATTGAATTTATATATTTTTCTACCGGACTATAACTTTGAAATTTAAAAACCTTAATTTTTATTCCTATTATACCCCGCACAAATATCACAATTGAATTGTGCATGCATTTCCCGGGGATTCGAACTTCAAGTAAAGCATGCGGGATTGTGATCTAAGAAAGTTAGGTGTGGAGCTGTTAGTTACTTTGTCAAAATATTCAAAGGTTGTGGTTGCGCTCCAATAGTTTCAGCTCAGCTTGATCAGGAATTTCTACGAGGATGTTTGGGAGTATGATAAGTGTTGCTTTTCAAATAGTTTTTCGTGCCGAAAAACATGTCAATAATGTTTTTTCATTTTTTAAAAATCACTTTTGATATCAGCACATCAAAACGATACAGAAAGTACAAACCACACTCAATTTTAATAAAAAAAAAAATTTGAAATTTTTCAAAAAAACAAATTGAACCACCAGTGCCAAACGGGCAATTATAAAAGTCATGGAAAAATTAATACACTAAGAAAAAAGCTATTTTTTTATATGGTTTAGTACAACGTGAATGTAATTAATTATTTTAAATCGATAAATCCATAAATATCAAACCAAAACCAAAACAAATTTGGAGTCCAATTAAAAAAAATATATTAAATAATAAAATTAAAAAATAATAATAATAAATAAAATGAAAAAACCAAACATGCAGGCTGGGCAGCCCACACATCTAAACCCACATATATATATATATATATATATATATTATATATATATATATATATATATATTAGCAATGTAAAACATGTCATCTGCCCCACTCATTAAAAATAAATAGTAAGTGCCATTGTTGCCTGCTATCACATATTATGACCACCATAGGTGGTTTAAAAGTCAGGCAGTCTGTCTTTAAGAGTGTAAAAAAAAATTTATTAGATTCATTTTCTATGAAAAAAATCTAAAAAAACACCGTAAAAACCTTTAAAAAATCTATTTTTTAATATTAAATCACCATTTTATTGATAAAAAAAAAAATCAACCCACATCAAAATAAAAATTTGAAGCTCAATCTAATAAATGAAAAAAAAAGATCTACATGAAACTCTCATAAATAAATAAAACTCATTAACACCAAAAATGACAAGTTTTATCAAAGAAAAATGAGTGTTTATCAACTTTTTCTCTCATATTTTTAGTTTGGTAATTCTCTCTCTCTCTCAATCTTTCATTTTCCGAACTTATGGACTCAAATGAAAAAAAAAAATAAAGTTTTGAAACTAACCATGTAATTTCCAAAACAAAGAGATTAAAAATGATTTATGACAAAATCCAAAGGCGAAAATTGTGAAAAAGGTGACAACTTTTTTTTAAAAAAAGCCCTTCAAATATTTTACTTATATAATTTTAGTCCTCTCATTTTCAATTCTTTTGAAACAATATAATTTGATTTTTTTTTTTTGTAACCGAGCTCGGAAAAAATGGTGAGATAAATTTATGTGATCTAGATAACCATATAAAAAATAAATCAAAAAATATAAATTATCAACTTCAAATTTCAATCAACGCAACATTAAATGATTCAATTGAAGAAAAAAAAATTAATGACCGAAGAATAAAGAAAAAGAAAAAGGGCTAGAATTTATACTCTTTTTTTTTCATAAAAGATAAGAAGGCATGCTAGTTTTACTTTCTTTCATTTTTGGCAGGCTCCCTTTTAAAACGCAAACAACTAAATTGAATCTTTATATTGTGGAACTAAAGCATTAACTCGATGCGGGTTATTTGTCCGAGACCTCGATAAATATATAAAACATAAAATAAAAAAAATTATCAATTTTAATCTTCAATTAATATAATATTAAATGATAAAATTAAAAAAAAATCAACAACCAAAATAAAATAAAATAAAATTATAAAATACTGTTAATCCATAGTGGATTACTTGGCTTCTTTATTTTATATTTTTAAAATTTATGTTTAAAAAATTGTGTTGCAGTGTTTGATATTTTTCTAGCTTTTGCCTTTTTTTTCATATCTAAAATAAATTATTCTCTTGGTAAAGTTAATTTTATCATGAATTTGGAGTTTATTTCATGTTAATATAAATTATATCTCGAGATTTTATCTAATAAATTAAGCTATTAGGTTAAGATGATTATCTGACTCATGCTTTCATGCTTGCTGTGTGTTGTTGTTTGAATTTCTGATTTGAAAATTGCTTTTCTTATTTTCTAACACGTGCTTTCTAACACATATGATGTGAAATTAGTTGATGTTTTTTTTCGCTTCATATCTCACTCTCTATGTTCCTGTTATTATTTGCATTAGGCTTGCAACTAAATGAGAGCCTTTGTTCTATCATCTCACTTGCCTGTTCTTAATTTTTAATCTTCACAACATGTTTTTCCCTATGTAATTTAGCTTTTCAGTTCGAAACTCTTCTTTCATAGTTTTCTTATTGTGTTGTGCAGCAGCATCGCAACAGTGATGTTGTAACCCAATTTTGGATTCACCAAGTTTTTTCTTGAATGTTATTTTATTTCTATTATTATTTATAAAAATCCAAAAAATAAAAAAAAAGTTTAAATTTCAAAAGAATATTTTTTTCTCGAGTCAACCGCATCTTTCCATCAAAACCGAGTTCACCGGGTCAAACCATGTCGACCAGGATGAAAAATGAGTTTCAGGTCATTTTGGGTCAAAACTGTTATTTTGTGGTCAAAACTGTTATTTTGTGGTCAAAACCCGGTTCATCGGGTTGATACCCACTGAAAGTTTTTTATGTTTCGACATAATTTTCGGTAATTAAAATTGATTTTTAGCGGTTGAGTCGGGCCTTTTCTAATACTGATTTGAGTTTTTAATTTTACCTATATAAATATTTATTATTATATATAATAAAACAAAAATTTTTTTGTCATATTAGGCATGTTAGGCAATGTTAGGCAGGGACGTTTTTTCTTACAATTAGGCAACAATTTAGGCAGAAATCAACTCTTATGTTACTGTTCATTGGCTATAAATAGCCGGTGACAATCGCTGAAAAAAAGAGGAGGAGAAGACGGAGAGAGAGGGAACAGAAGAGGTAACAGAAGGGAGAATAGAGTGAGAAGAGAGGAGAGAAGGCAGAGAAGAAGAAGGGAAGAAGCAGAGAAGAAAACGGGAAAAAACAGAGGAGAGAGAGAGAAGGAAAACCGCCGGCCACCGCGAACCGCCAGCGCCGCCGCCGCCACCCCTGCTGCATCAGCTGCTGCCAGCATCAACACAGCTCCAGGTAACGTCCTACCTTTCCCGTCGTTTTTTTTTTTAGTTCATGCAGAACGTTTACGTTCTGCAGAATTAATTAGCTAGTTACTGTGCTATGCACAGTAACTGGCTAATTAATTCACATTACTGTGCATTTGCTAATTAATTCTTTGGTCACTGTGTGTACAGTACCCCCGGTTACTATGTACACAGTGACCAACCCATGCATTTGGGCCAGGTTCGGCCCAGCCCATGTATTTGGGCCTGACCCGGCCCATTTCAAAGAAAAAAAATCAAAAATATTTGTTTCAGCATTTTATAATTTTTCCGCGTAGTTTTTATGTCATTTTGATTAATATTGGGTGGTATTTTATGTTGTTAAAAATACAAAAATCTGATATTAAAATACCCGGTTTTCGTCAAAAAACTTCCAAAAATACAAAAAAATTGAAAAAAAAGAAAAAAATGTTTTTGTGCATACGGCCAAGTGTCTCAAAGCTAAAAATTCATATTGTATTTTTTTCATACACAAAAAAAATGTTTTAGCATGCATTTTGGCTTTAATAACCAGTTTATTAAAGTCAAGAGAATATTGGCCAATATTTCAAAAACAACAAAAATTTTTTGTTTGGCTCTTAGTATCCGGGGGTATGACTTTACACGTAATGCATATTCCGGATATTTAATTCTTTTTTTTTTAGACAATAGAACCTGGGGTATGACATTACATGTAATGCGTATTCCGAACAATAAAAAACCACAACACGACCTTAGATTTTATCAGACATTAAAACAATGCAGCTTACCTTAGGTAGGGCGTAGTTGGGGTGCTAATACCTTCCCTTTACGCAACCAGTCTCCGTACCCGATCTCTAAAGACCAGTTAAGGTTCCTAGTAACCAAAATACTAGGTGGCGACTCCCTGTCCATATTTTCACTTGTAGAGACAAGAATTTCCTTGTCTCTCCCTATTTGCCAAGAATAAATATTTTCCGTTTTTTCCTTGAGGGTGGACGATCGCCGCGCCGCCGCACACGTGCGACAGAATGGCGACTCCACTGGGGACCTTGTGGACTAAGCATTGTTTTGTCTAGTTTTTTTCTTTGGATTTATTGTGTTTTATTTTTAAGATGAATTTCCCTTAGTTATTTGCTCATATGCTTTAAATTTGTACATATTTGTTCATGCATTATAGATTGTGTCATGCATCATTCATATGAGAGTTTGTACTGAAAAACTTTAAGTTATGAGGGGGACTAGCAGCTTACCTTACGACTTTTAGTCAAGGTTTAAGTTTGTGTAAACCCCAACTCTTCGTTGAGTGCTTAGACTGGTAATAGTTGGACACGTGCCAACCCATTGCCTACAAGCCCCTATATTGCCTTCACGAGGGCGATCACTGGGACAACAAGAGACCTTTTTTTTAGAGACTGAATAGCCAACCTACTCGTGTTCACATAATAAAACCTATCTTTAGGATGTGTGCTCCGTATACATTGTTTTGCATCCGAGCAAGCCCTTCTTGAAACATCTTGAACTCCAGACTTTTGGGTGACACAATGACCGTCGCTCAGAAAATTTTCATTGTAGAGTTTGTGCAAGAATCAAGATTCTTGTTTCATCATACAAAAGTTGCGACCATATGTCACCCCTCGAAGGGCGAGTTCGTCATATAGATTACATGTTCATACATTTAACATGCATACATGTCAGATTAAATATAGGTCCCCAAAAAGTCTACAACACCCGACTTCGAGCGAGAAACATGGAAGATGAAGAGCGTGCTTAACGTGAAGCCTATTTGCACGAAGAGTTGGAGTCTCTGATCAAAAGCTTGACTCACCTCTAGCTTACTCGAGCATGTATTGCGAAATGCCTCTGGTAAAGGTCCTTCCAATTGACCTATCATTTTTGTTCAAACCCCAACAAAGACTCAACCTGAAGACATTGAGGGCCCACATGATCAAGAGCCTTAACACAATTTGAAGGGAAATTGCATCACTGTTGCAGAATGGAGCCTGTTCTTTCTCTGCCAAAATAACTACCTCAGTTTGATCATGTCTCCAAAAAAAAAAACTTGATTTTTTGTTTCAACCTATTCTAGTTTTTGTTGGTAATTTGGCTAAAAAAATTCCACAAGACTTTCCTTGTCCACCGAGCCTTTCTTGTTAATAAAATCATGTGTTTTGTTGTGTTCATCACATGCCTTCATTTTTGTTGTTTCATGCAAATAACACATTAAGCACAACCTTTAAGCATGAAACCATCACGCCCAAAATCTTGTGGTGCATTTCCCTTTTCTTCCAAAACTATGCATGATCGCATGTGAGGATTTTTGGGAATTCAAAGTTTAGTACAAAAACAGAAATCATGTTGACGTTTGTCCGAAACAAACGAGTTCTGGAAATTCAAGTGATTCCTTAGAGAGGTAACCATACACCTAGAAAAACCAAAAAAAAAAAAAAACATGAAGTGACTCCAAAAGCTGGTTTTTATTTGCATGAATAATGAGAAATCACATTACATACTCGCATGAAAGCAAGGCTTACCGATCCTAAATGCATGCATTTGAGATGAAGAAAGGCTATCTTTGATAATCCTTTCACAAAGTTGAAATATATCATTTGCAGTCCCCTTTTGAGCCTAATACATTTTCTTGAAAAAATAACCCTGGCTAGGATCACACCCCTACACTGGGGGGCAAGTGCAAAAAAATCCATAATGATTGAAAGTGCCCAAATAACTCTTGGGGGCATGAAAAAGTCTTCAACAATGAAAGTGCCCAAACAATACTGGGGGGCATAAAAGAAAATTCTCAATCAACAAAGGTGCCCATACAAAGCTAAGGGGGCATGAAGAAAAATCCAAAGGATCCAAAAATTTTGAGCAAAAATTACAAGGCCAATGCCATGATGCTCAAAATCAAATGAAGAAAACAAAAACAAAGAGAAAGAGCCCAAGCCCAACACTAGGGGGGCACCGTGGACCATTTTACAAATCAATTCTAAGGTCCAAAAATGTATGAACAAAAGAGTTTGGGATATAAGCACTTGTGATCCTTAGTCTTAAAGTCCCTTAAACACCTTTCGAGCCTACATATATCATTTTCTTCATAACCAAAAGCCCAAGCCTACATTACGTGCCTAATCAAGCCCTTTCCGATCAAAGGCAAGCAATCTGGATCGGTATGCAATGCTTTCTCATGCGAGTCAAATCATTATTCATGCAAATAAAATAAATGCTTTGAATCAATTCGGTTCTCAATAACCCTCAAATTGACATTTAAACCTTTTGTGACCAACCAGATGTCATCTTCATCTTTAACCAAAAGCAAAAATATTTCATCACTTCAAGAAACCTGTCCATAGGAATCACTTGAATTTTTTAGAACAAGTTTATTTTGAACCAATGTCAAAATAATTTTTGTGATTGGAATAACTTGGAAGTTCCAAAAATTTTGCATGAAAACATTTCATTGTACAAAAAACCCAAATTTACTTTCACATATCCTCACCCCAAACCAAACCCAAGTTGAACACTTGGGGGGCATGATCAAGCTGGGGGGCAATCAAATACACATGGTAGGGCTGGCTCCATGATTCCTTTTCTAAAGAAAATGTCGGGCAAAATTGGCAACTCTTGAGATAAACGGTGAAGGACAAAGATGTATGATGACATCAAACTCTTCCCAGAGGTCAAGATTACAATATGTAACCCGAGTAAGCAAAAGTGGAAAAGCCATCGAAGTTTACTACCAACACCACAACTTTTGAGAGAAAACAAAGACACCATGAAGAAATGGGGGCCTATATTTCTCAGGTAAGTATACATGCATATCAATCATAATGCATTTGCTTTTCAACATTGACAATCATTGTTTCAACATCAACTTTGGTAGTGCGTTTTCTAACCCTACCTCCTTTTGAGTGCGCCTTCGAGCCCTCACCTACATTTTGAGTGCGCCTTTGAGCCCTCATCCCTTTGGTAGTGCGTTTTCTAACCCTACCTCCTTGTGAGTGCGCCTTTGAGCCCTCACCTCCATTTTGAGTGCGCCTTTGAGCCCTCATCCCTTTGGTAGTGCGTTTTCTAACCCTACCTCCTTGTGAGTGCGCCTTCGAGCCCTCACCTCCATTTTGAGTGCGCCTTTGAGCCCTCATCCCTTTGGTAGTGCGTTTTCTAACCCTACCTCCTTTTGAGTGCGCCTTCGAGCCCTCACCTACATTTTGAGTGCGCCTTTGAGCCCTCATCCCTTTGGTAGTGCGTTTTCTAACCCTACCTCCTTGTGAGTGCGCCTTTGAGCCCTCACCTCCATTTTGAGTGCGCCTTTGAGCCCTCATCCCTTTGGTAGTGCGTTTTTCTAACCCCTACCTCCTTGTGAGTGCGCCTTCGAGCCCTCACCTCCATTTTGAGTGCGCCTTTGAGCCCTCATCCCTTTGGTAGTGCGTTTTCTAACCCTACCTTCTTTTGAGTGCGCCTTCGAGCCCTCACCTCCATTTTGAGTGCGCCTTTGAGCCCTCATCCCTTCGCTAGTGCGTTTTCTAACCCTACCTCCTTTTGAGTGCGCCTTCGAGCCCTCACCTCCATTTTGAGTGCGCCTTTGAGCCCTCATCCCTTTGGTAGTGCGTTTTCTAACCCTACCTCCTTTTGAGTGCGCCTTCGAGCCCTCACCTCCATTTTGAGTGCGCCTTTGAGCCCTCATCCCTATTGGTAGTGTGTTTTCTAACCCTGCCTCCTTTTGAGTGCGCCTTCGAGCCCTCACCTCCATTTTGAGTGCGCCTTTGAGCCCTCATCCCTTCGGTAGTGCGTTTGCTAACCCTACCTTTGTTTGAGTGCGCCTTCGAGCCCTCACCTCCATTTTGAGTGCGCCTTTGAGCCCTCATCCCTTAGGTAGTGCGTTTTCTAACCCTACCTCCGTTTGAGTGCGCCTTTGAGCCCTCACCTCCATTTTGAGTGCGCCTTTGAGCCCTCATCCCTTTGGTAGT
Organism: Populus alba; assembly: GCF_005239225.2. Taxonomy (NCBI): domain Eukaryota; kingdom Viridiplantae; phylum Streptophyta; class Magnoliopsida; order Malpighiales; family Salicaceae; genus Populus; species Populus alba. The sequence goes on from NC_133288.1 coordinate 14,802,210, forward strand.
GCGTTTTCTAATCCTACCTCCTTTTGAGTGCGCCTTCGAGCCCTTCCCTCCATTTTGAGTGCGCCTTTGAGCCCTCATCCCTTCGGTAGTGCGTTTTCTAACCCTACCTCCTTTTGAGTGCGCCTTTGAGCCCTCACCTTCCTTTTGAGTGCGCCTTTGAGCCCTCACCAACATTTTTCTGGGTAGGTCACCCATTACAATGCGACCAATTCTCCATGTTTTATATCTGGGTAGGTCACCTATTACAATGAGACCACACTTCACATTCTTTCCTTTTTTTCGGGTTAAAGGGGATTGGCGAAAGGAATCTTAGTTTAGCCCAACCATACACAGGACTTTGGGTCCGGTTGAAGTTTTAGGTCAATCAAATTTTGAGACGACCAGTTTCGGAAGACCAATGTTATTTTTTCTTTACAACACTTACTATGCACAAATCTTTGCTCCGTAAGCATTGTAAAGAGGGGGGCAACTGTTGTAACCCAATTTTGGATTCACCAAGTTTTTCTTGAATGTTATTTTATTTCTATTATTATTTATAAAAATCCAAAAAATAAAAAAAAGTTTAAATTTCAAAAGAATATTTTTTTCTCGAGTCAACCGCATCTTTCCATCAAAACCGAGTTCACCGGGTCAAACCATGTCGACCAGGATGAAAAATGAGTTTCAGGTCATTTTGGGTCAAAACTGTTATTTTGTGGTCAAAACTGTTATTTTGTGGTCAAAACCCGGTTCATCGGTTGATACCCACTGAAAGTTTTTTATGTTTCGACATAATTTTCGGTAATTAAAATTGATTTTTAGCGGTTGAGTCGGGCCTTTTCTAATACTGATTTGAGTTTTTAATTTTACCTATATAAATATTTATTATTATATATAATAAAAACAAAAAATTTTTGTCATATTAGGCATGTTAGGCAATGTTAGGCAGGGACGTTTTTTTCTTACAATTAGGCAACAATTTAGGCAGAAATCAACTCTTATGTTACTGTTCATTGGCTATAAATAGCCGGTGACAATCGCTGAAAAAAAGAGGAGGAGAAGACGGAGAGAGAGGGAACAGAAGAGGTAACAGAAGGGAGAATAGAGTGAGAAGAGAGGAGAGAAGGCAGAGAAGAAGAAGGGAAGAAGCAGAGAAGAAAACGGGAAAAAACAGAGGAGAGAGAGAGAAGGAAAACCGCCGGCCACCGCGAACCGCCAGCGCCGCCGCCGCCACCCCTGCTGCATCAGCTGCTGCCAGCATCAACACAGCTCCAGGTAACGTCCTACCTTTCCCGTCGTTTTTTTTTTTTTAGTTCATGCAGAACGTTTACGTTCTGCAGAATTAATTAGCTAGTTACTGTGCTATGCACAGTAACTGGCTAATTAATTCACATTACTGTGCATTTGCTAATTAATTCTTTGGTCACTGTGTGTACAGTACCCCCGGTTACTATGTACACAGTGACCAACCCATGCATTTGGGCCAGGTTCGGCCCAGCCCATGTATTTGGGCCTGACCCGGCCCATTTCAAAGAAAAAAAATCAAAAATATTTGTTTCAGCATTTTATAATTTTTCCGCGTAGTTTTTATGTCATTTTGATTAATATTGGGTGGTATTTTATGTTGTTAAAAATACAAAAATCTGATATTAAAATACCCGGTTTTCGTCAAAAAACTTCCAAAAATACAAAAAAATTGAAAAAAAAGAAAAAAATGTTTTTGTGCATACGGCCAAGTGTCTCAAAGCTAAAAATTCATATTGTATTTTTTTCATACACAAAAAAAATGTTTTAGCATGCATTTTGGCTTTAATAACCAGTTTATTAAAGTCAAGAGAATATTGGCCAATATTTCAAAAACAACAAAAATTTTTGTTTGGCTCTTAGTATCCGGGGTATGACTTTACACGTAATGCATATTCCGGATATTTAATTCTTTTTTTTTTAGACAATAGAACCTGGGGTATGACATTACATGTAATGCGTATTCCGAACAATAAAAAACCACAACACGACCTTAGATTTTATCAGACATTAAAACAATGCAGCTTACCTTAGGTAGGGCGTAGTTGGGGTGCTAATACCTTCCCTTTACGCAACCAGTCTCCGTACCCGATCTCTAAAGACCAGTTAAGGTTCCTAGTAACCAAAATACTAGGTGGCGACTCCCTGTCCATATTTTCACTTGTAGAGACAAGAATTTCCTTGTCTCTCCCTATTTGCCAAGAATAAATATTTTCCGTTTTTTCCTTGAGGGTGGACGATCGCCGCGCCGCCGCACACGTGCGACAAGTGACAAGCCATGTTTATGGCGTGCTGCTAGGTTTGCTGATTGTTACTTGAAGGGTTAAAAGTCTTTTTCTCTTTTATATATATGTTGTAATTTGCATTGTCTTCTAGTTTTTTTTTTTTTGGTTGAGAATGTTTCTTTTCATGTTGTCCAATAATTCCTTTGACTGCCGTAAGTTCAACAACATTTTTTATATTTCTTGCTTCAATCTCAAAGTAGACAACTTATCCATTAGAAATTTTCGCTCAAGTTTTGCTCTTCATTTTCTTTTTTATTATTGTTACGTCCTGCTTGAGCTGGTCTAGACATTCATTTGGAAAACAGTCACTTAAGAAACAAGATATAGATGGGCGCTTGAGTTAGTAAAATATAGTAGAAAAATAATATAGAAAAGAATAATGAAGGTGAAGGGAATGTTTATGTGTATAGCCTGTGCATGTGCTAGCTATAAATTATATAGCCTGACTGGCTCTAGCTGTGACTACTTAAGCTTTTATGTAGCTAGAACTTATGTGGCATGGTTTGGTATTTTTTATGGCCAAGACCTGGCTTTGTATGGGTATTTATAGCTCTGAGTGGTCAAGGATGTGATATGATTTTTTCTTGTAACTGAGTATATTCATACATATAAATCTTGAAATTTTTTCATGGAGAAGAAAACATATTATTATTGGAAAATTGATAGTATAGAAAAAAAATAATTGGCTAACCATGACGTCTTGTTGGTGACAATACTAGTAATGAATTGTGTCATTCATGCAAAAAATAATGTCAGCTCTATATAGTAAAGATTGTGTGTGCTTAGAAAAAATTGTGTGTGTAACTCCATGAACCTGAAAAATATGCATATAAGGGTTGCCATTTGTGCGGCCTAAACAGCTGGAATAATTCCAGCCGCTTGGTGCAGAAAGCTTTGTCTCAAGCTCAATATCATGTTCTGTGTAATAGTTGGAAATTGATGTAGTTTCTTTCTTTTATTTCTAATTGGTCATAGAAAATGATGCGGATCAGCCCAACACTAAGCGTAATCATGCCAACGATCCATTGGAGGTGCCAATTGGGCCAATCACAAGAGCTAGGGCAAAGAAGCTTAAAGAAGCATTGAATGGGCTTGTTTAGAACTTATAGAGCAAGATGGACCTAGAAGGGTTTGGGACATTTAAGGAGCATGAAGGACAACCTTTAATTCATCTAGTTCAGGTCCAAGAAGAGCCCAATTCATGTGGAACAAGGGGTTGATATGTCCAGCCCAATACCAACCTTGTTAGGTTTGTTTTGTTTCCTAATGCTACAAGGATAAAAAGCCAACAACTTATTATTTTTCTAATTAAGTAAGGAAGTTGGCCATATCTTATTTCTAAAGAGGGGAGGACTATTTAATGTTTTTCCTAACATATGAAGAAAAGTAATTAAATCAGCAACAAAGGAGGAAATTTATCCAAGCTAATCAAGGACATCAAAGGAAAGGGGGCAGCAACACAAATTTAATTCTAGCATATTTAGGATGGTAATTCTCAGATTTTTATTATTTTTATTATTTTCTTCTTAGTTTTTGGGTTATTATTACTTATTTGGGTCAATTGTAAGTGGGCTTCATATAAGTCCACCTAAGGGGGTTCCATTAGGGTTTCTTTAAGTCTAGAGTCAGTATAAATAGAGGCATAAACAAACATGTAAGGTTACGCAATTTTCATATCAATAAACTTCTTTGCTGCACTTGTTGTGTGTTGGTGGGATAATCTCCCTTTCTTGGTTCTCTAAAGAACTGAAAATGACTTATCGAAGAACAACTGGCTTCATGGCGTCATCCTTATACTTCTCGTTCACGAATCAATATTCGTTGGGTGGGGGTTTACGTTTCCAATAGTGCTGGTGCCTAGGTACAAGTTATCTTTGTGTTACACTCCTATCAAACCTGATTTACTTGGCTTTCCGGGAATTGATGTCCTTGTGTGTGGGTTGCGTGACCACGTGATCACGAGGTTCGCATCATTTGGTATCAGAGCTTGGCTCCATTAATCAAGTTATATCCTTCTGAAATTTGTTTCATATTGTTTCCGCAGAAAAAAAAAATTTCCTTAGTGTCCAATTTCTTCTTCTCTTGATTTGGTATCATATAAAAAAAAAAAGGGTTATTTCATTTGGTTCCTGACCAAAATATATCAGTGGCATAAAAAAAAAGAGAGAAAAAAAAGAAAAAAAAGTCATTCAATTAGGCATTCGTTTGTTTCAGCCGCAAAAAAAAAAAAAAAACTAAACAAAGGAAAATTTGACCAAATCAAGTCAGAATGAGCTCAAATTTTATTTTGTTATTACTGAGACCCTAATCACACCACATATTGATTTTGGGGTCAATTGGATATTGTTTACTTTGGGTTTCAAATTCTGGTCTAATTAGGTCTGATTCATAACGTTTTTGTGTCAGTTTATCAAACCTTATCGTAAGTTGCTCAAATTTCATATTCTGTCTATTTGGGTTGGTAGATCACTATATCTGAAATTTTAGCTCAATTGGACATCATTGACTTTAGGTTCCAGATTAGGACTTAACTCGTCGTAAACAAGTCTGTTTTGCGTTAACTTTTGAAATTCGATTTCTTTCTATTGTTTTCGTTTCTTGCCATTTATTTTCATCATATCCAACGTATCTGGGTGTTGTTTCATCATTTTTCATTTTTTGTTTCTGTTTTTTTTATTCAAGTCTTCAGTTTCGTTCATATTTCGGATAGACTCGCTTGCTACTCGTGAGACTATCATCGCAGTTTCGTTTTGCTTGTTTTTTGGTTTTTATTGCTTCTTGAGTCATATATATAGATATATTTGGATTGCGCTGCCAAGTTGGTTTTATTTGGTGTTGGTTTCAGTTTCGCAAGAACCGTAAGAAGGTGAGACGAGAGGTGTGAGCGTGTGTGGACATTAAGAGTGTTTGAGCGAAACACGAGCGATGTGAGGATAATTTTTTTTTACCACTAACCAATTTTTGCAGGTATTATCATGTCAGATCCAAACAACACACCACCCCATCCCGAGGAAGAACTTACGTTCCAAATGCAAGCCATGACACAGATGATTGAGAGGATGAATTTTGTGATGGGAAACGTGTGTGATAGACTTGATAGGGTGGAGAAACGTGGTAATGAGGTTGGTACAAGCACCCAAAATGTGAGGAAGCTTGGGGCTGAACCGAAAGCAAACAGTGGCAGTAGGGCCGAAAGGGCAAGGTGGGCTGATTATGAGGATTTTGAGAAGGCTGTTGATGATATTGGTGATGGTGGTTTTGAGGATGAGGCCATAGGCCATCGGGAAGGTTTTCGGCAGCCTAGAAACCAAAGGGATTTTGGGAATAGAACTAGGGGCCAATTTGGCCAAAGGGAAAAATTCCGTAGTGTTGGGGGACATGTTGATTTAGATGGTGATTTGGATTCTATCAAACTGAAAATACATGCTTTTCAAGGTAAAAACGATCCCGAGGCATATTTGGAGTGGGAGAAAAAGGTGGATTGGATTTTTGATTGCCATAACTATTCGGAGGCAAAGAAAGTGAAATTGGTTGTCATTGAATTCATGGATTATGCACTGATTTGGTGGGATCAGAATGTTATTAGTAGAAGGAGGAGTGGAGAGAGGCTGGTAGTGTCGTGGGAGGAGATGAAAGTGTTGATGAGAAGGCAGTTTGTGCCTAACCACTATTATAGAGATTTGTATATGAAATTGAAGGGTTTAAATCAGGGTTCTAGGTCCGTGGATGAGTATTTCAAGGAGATGGAGATCGCCATGATTCGGGCCAATGTGATTGAGGATCGGGAAGCTACTATGGCTAGATTTCTAAATGGGCTGAATAGAGACATTGTGAATGTTGTAGAATTACAACATTGTGTGGAATTGGAGGACATGGTCCATATGGCAACGAAGGTGGAGAGGCAAATAAAGAGAAGGGGCAGTACACGTTTTCAGACCAATTTGGCATCATCTTCCTCAATATGGAGGCCGAATTTTAAGATAGAGGGGGCTGCCCAACCAAAGCCTTATGCAAGGGCCGAATCACCTAAAGCCAAAAAGGATACTCATACGGATGGGAAAGGTAAATATGAATATCAACCTGCTCATGATAGAGATATTAAATGCTTTAAGTGTTTAGGAAAGGGGCACATTGCATCTCAGTGCCCAAACCGAAGAGTTATGCTTACAAGAGACAATGGGGAGGTTGAATCTGAAAGTGACAAATCTGAAAGTGAAGAGATGCCACCTTTGGTGGATTGTAGTGATGAGGAGATTGCATATCCTGTTGAGGGAGAGGCCTTGGTTATAAGGCGTTCGCTGAACATGCAAATCAAAGAAAATGATGTAGATCAGCAACGGGAAAATATATTTCACACTCGATGTCATATCCAAAACAAGGTATGTAGCATGATAATTGATGCAGGTAGTTGTGCTAATGTTGCTAGTGATACCCTTGTGAAGAAATTGAATCTGAGTTGTATTAAGCATACGAGGCCTTATAGATTGCAATGGTTGAATGAATGTGGTGAAGTGAGGGTTACTAAGCAAGTTTTGATTGCGTTTGCTATTGGGAAGTATTCTGATGAGATTTTGTGTGATGTAGTCCCAATGCATGCTAGTCACTTACTTTTGGGGCGTCCATAGCAGTTTGATCGGAAAGCGATTCATGATGGGTTTAGAAATAGGTTCACTATTGTAAAGGATGGTAAAACCATCACTCTTGTACCTCTTTCTCCAAAAAAAGTGTATGATGATCAAATCAAATTAAAAAAAGAATGTGAGGATGGGAAGAGTGAAAATTCACGTGAGGACAATGGTGAGAGAAAACCATCAGATTCGGCTAAACCTAAATCATTAATAAAACCAGTTGAGAGTGGAGGTAAAAACCGAGGAGTGAAGAAAGTAAGCTTGTGTAATGATAGTAGTGTGGAAAAATTAAAGAAACAACCTAATTTTTATGCAAAAGGATCTCAAATCAGATCTGTATTTTTCACTAATAAGCCAATGATCTTACTTGTGTATAAGGAGGCTTATTTTAACACTAACGATCTTGATTCTGCTATTCCTAGTGTGGCTGTTTCTTTGATGCAGGAGTTTGATAATGTATTTCCTGAAGACATCCCTAATGGATTACCACCATTAAGGGGGATTGAACATCAAATTGACCTTGTGCCTGGAGCTTCGATTCCAAACCGTCCAGCCTATAGAAGCAACCCCGAGGAGACAAAGGAGCTTCAAAGGCAAGTAGATGAGTTGATGATGAAGGGTTACATTCGTGAGAGTATGAGTCCTTGTGTTGTGCCAGTGCTACTTGTGCCTTAAAAGGATGGAACATGGAGGATGTGTGTTGATTGTCGTGTCGTCAATAACATAACGGTAAAGTATCGACATCCTATTCCTAGGCTTGATGACATGCTAGATGAGTTACATGGATCATGTATTTTCTCTAAGATTGATCTAAAAAGTGGGTACCATCAAATTAGGATGAAAGAGGGTGATGAGTGGAAAACTGCATTTAAGACTAAGCATGGTTTGTATGAATGGTTAGTCATGCTGTTTGGACTTACGAACGCGCCTAGCACGTTTATGCGTTTAATGAATCATGTATTGCGTGTGTTTATAGGTAAGTTTGTTGTTGTGTATTTTGATGACATTTTGATCTATAGCAAGAACTTAAATGAGCATCTTGATCATTTGCGTAATGTACTTAGTGTGTTGCGTAGTGAGCAATTATATGCTAATCTTAAGAAGTGTACCTTTTGTATGGAAAAAATTGTGTTTCTTGGCTATGTCGTAACTGCACAGGGTATCGAGGTGGATAAGGAGAAAGTTAAGGCCATCCAGGATTGGCCTACACCAAAATCGGTAAGTGAGGTAAGGAGTTTTCATGGACTTGCTAGTTTTTATAGAAGGTTTGTGAAGGATTTTAGTACTATTGCTGCACCTTTAACTGAAATTGTTAAAACGTTTGTTGGATTCAAATGGAATGATGAACAAGATAAGGCTTTTAATTTGTTGAAAGATGAACTTTGTTCGGCACCTGTTTTAGCTTTGCCTAACTTTACGAGAGCTTTTGAAGTTGAATGTGATGCGTCAGGAATTGGTATAGGAGCTGTGTTAATGCAGGATAAAAGGCCCATTGCGTATTTCAGCGAAAAACTTAATGGGGCAGCTTTGAATTACCCTACATATGACAAGGAGCTCTATGCCTTGGTAAGATCTCTAGAGACGTGGCAGCATTACCTGTGGCCCAAGGAGTTTGTGATACATTCTGATCATGAATCATTGAAGCACTTGAAAGGGCAAGGTAAGTTGAGTAGGAGACATGCTAAATGGGTGGAATTTATTGAAACCTTTTCGTATGTGATCAAGTATAAGCAAGGAAAGGAAAACATTGTAGCTGATGCACTTTCGCGCAGGTATGTTCTTTTATCAACTTTGGATGCTAGATTTCTAGGATTTGAACACACAAAAGAATTGTACAAGGATGATAGTGATTTTTCTAATGTTTACAATGCTTGCGAAACTTCGACTTTTGGGAAGTTTTATAGACTTGATGGATATTTGTTTAAAGAGAGTTGATTATGTGTTCCATTAAGTTCTATGCGTGAATTGCTTGTACGTGAAGCACATGGGGGCGGGTTGATGGGGCATTTTGGTGTTGTTAAGACTTTGGATGTGTTGCATGAGCATTTTTTTTTTGCCTAAAATGAAAAAAGATGTGCAGCGCATATGTGATAAATGCATAACTTGTAGGAAAGAAAAGTCTAGGACTCAACCACATGGCTTGTATACCCCTTTGCCTGTACCTAAGGAACCATGGGTAGACATTTCGATGGATTTCGTCTTAGGTTTACCTAGGTCAAAACGGGGAAGATTGTTAGGTTTGTTTGCTCATTCAAAAGAACTTAAAGAATTGGGAAGATTGTTTGCCATTTATAGAGTTTGCATATAATCGTAGTGTGCACTCTACTACTGAATTTTCACCATTTGAAATTATGTATGGATTTAACCCTTTAACTCCAATGGATTTGATTCCTTTGCCTGTTGATGAAAGGGTTAGTTTGGATGATAATCGTAAAGCACAGGTGGTGAAAACACTCCATGAGAGTGTGCGGCAACAGATTGAAAAGAGGAATCGTGTGTATGCGACTAAAGCCAATAACGGGCGCAAACATGTTGTCTTTCAGCCCGGCGATTGGGTTTGGGTGCATATGCGCAAGGAGAGATTTCCAGCCCATAGGAAATCAAAGCTACAACCACGAGGAGATGGGCCATTTTAGATCCTTGAGAGGATCAATGACAATGCCTATAAAGTTAATTTTTCAGGTGAGTATGGTGTTAGTGCTACCTTTAATGTTTCTGATCTTACTTTGTTTGATGTAGGCAATGATTCGAGGTCGAATCCTTTTGAAGCGAGAAGGGATGATGCAGATCAGCCCAACACTAAGCGTAATCATGCCAACGATCCATTGGAGGTGCCAATTGGGCCAATCACAAGAGCTAGGGCAAAAAAGCTTAAAGAAGCATTGAATGGGCTTGTTCAGAACTTATGGAGCAAGATGGACCTAGAAGGGTTTGGGACATTTAAGGAGCATGAAGGACAACCTTTAATTCATCTAGTTCAGGTCCAAGAAGAGCCCAATTCATGTGGAACAAGGGGTTGATATGTCCAGCCCAATACCAACCTTGTTAGGTTTGTTTTGTTTCCTAATGCTACAAGGATAAAAAGCCAACAACTTATTATTCTCCTAATTAAGTAAGGAAGTTGGCCATATCTTATTCCTAAAGAGGGGATGACTATTTAATGCTTTTCCTAACATATGAAGGAAAGTAATTAAATCAGCAACAAAGGAGAAAATTTATCCAAGCTAATCAAGAACATCAAAGGAAAGGGGGCAGCAACACAAATTTAATTCTAGCATATTTAGGATGGTAATTCTCGGATTTTTATTATTTTTATTATTTTCTTCTTAGTTTTTGGGTTATTATTACTTATTTGGGTCAATTGTAAGTGGGCTTCATATAAGTCCACCTAAGGGGGGTCCATTAGGGTTTCTTTAAGTCTAGAGTCAGTATAAATAGAGGCATAAACAAACATGTAAGGTTACGCAATTTTCATATCAATAAACTTCTTTGCTGCACTTGTTGTGTGTTGGTGGGATAATCTCCCTTCCTTGGTTCTCTAAAGAACTGAAAACGACTTATCGAAGAACAACTGGCTTCATGGCATCATCCTTATACTTCTCGTTCACGAATCAATATTCGTTGGGTGGGGGTTTACGTTTCCAATAGTGCTGGTGCCTAGGTACAAGTTATCTTTGTGTTACACTCCTATCAAACCTGATTTACTTGGCTTTCCGGGAATTGGTGTCTTTGTGTGTGGGTTGCGTGACCACGAGGTTCGCATCAGAAAATTATTAAACAACTTATTGAGTTTTAATTCCTAAACTTAAGCTGTTTTGCTAAAATAACACTCAATTACAGTAACTTAATACTTGAGGGTTATTCATCAACTTTATATATATATATATATATATATATATATATATATATATATATATATATATATATATATGTAATCAAGAATATACATAGAATAAAAAAGAGAAAACCTGAACAGAGAGAGCATAGCTTTTTTTTCTTTTATCAAAATATAAGTATATTAATATATCAAAATTTTATAGTACTGGAGAAACCAACAAGTTCGTATACGGTGATTTACAAAAGCAGGGAACAGACTCCCTGAAAAAAATTTACATCAAAGTCATAACTAAAAAGTTAAAATTAGCAAACAATTGTTATGTAAGGAACCATAAATTTCAAGTTCCCAACCTAACACGAAACAAAAGCCAAGACAAGTAGGCAAGAAGATGCCTTGGGCACCAACTAAAACAGGAAACACAAAGAAGACGCCTTGGGCACCATAAATTACAAGGAGTGACAGACATAAGCATTATGCAGCATAACAAAACTTCAAGAGAAGCAGCAACAACAAATACGATCAGCTCAGATGCAGAGACTATATGGACTGCAAATTGAAGAGAAGACAACATCCCACAAGAGAGAAATCCAGAACAACCACCAATAGAGTCAGCTCACATAAATTTAAGGATGATTGTGCTCATGAAAGTGCAATATCATGTAGAATAAAACCTAAAATCTCTAAAAAAACAGATTCAACCAGTGTGCAGGAGTTTTCAAAAACTCTTTGATTCCTTTCTTCCCATATCAAGTAGACAACAATGTTGAGGGAGACCATTTTCATCCTGGCAACAACGTTTCCCCCCCTGATATTGAGGCCCCAAACAACACTACTAATAGTGGCCATACCCCTACAGAGCTGAAGCCAGGATTTCACCTTTGACCATAAGAGGGATGTCCAACTATAAGCAAAAAAGAGGTGACTATAGCTTTCCTCATGATCCGGACAGAAGACACAACTAGCATCAATATCAATAAAGTACAACATGTCTCTTGTTCTTAGGCTCCCAAGCAAAGCAAGCCAAAGGATGAAACTATGCCTTGGTAAACACCAAGGTTCCTAAACAACCTTAACCTATGACATTGGGGTTCCTTTGAATCTCAAAAATTCATAAGGATGACCCGAGAAGGGCTCAGAAATATTGTCCCAACTTTGCATCATAAAGATCACTTCTGATTGACCCCCACAATCTGCAAGGAGCTGATCTTGAAGAATAAGAAGGGACTTCCATAGGGGAGAGGAGGTTCACTATAAAGGAACCACCAGATGGAACTATCTTGCAAGTAAAAATGGTGCACCCATCTAATCCAAATCAAGTCAGTCTTTAAATGGATATTACATAGCTGCTTTGTAATAAAACAATGATTCCTTGCCTTGATGGCATAGATCCCCAGACCTCCTTCATCCTTTGGCAAACAAATATGTTTCCAGGCTACAGGCAAACTTGCTTTTGGCTGTGTTACCGGTTCATAAGAAGTTCCTGCAAATGCATGTAATTTGGTTGATGACAATATCCGGTATGGGGAAAATGTTAAGCCAAAATTGCACCATGCCAAAGAGAACAAATCTAATTAATTCCAGCCGCCCAGTATAGGATAAGTGCTTGCCCATCCAGTCTTGTATAGAAAATTCAAGTTTATACAGGAGAGGGGAAAATTGGCTAGCAAGAAGCCTGTAGGGACTGAGGGGGACAACAAGGTATTTGAAGGGGAAGCTGCCTTCAGAAAAACAAGAATTTTAAAGGATACTCTACTTAATACTGTCTCCAACTCCACCAAAATAAATAAAAGATTTCCCTGCATTAATATGTAACCCTGAGATCTGGCCAAAGATATGCAGCTGCTCTAGAAGAATTTGAACAAAAGATCTATCCCCCGATATAACAGAAGAATGTCATCCACAAAAGCAAGGTGACAAATATGGTGAAATGCACACTTTGGGTGATAATGGAAGTCTGGTTGTTGAGATGTTATCTTTAGCATACGGGAGAGGTACTCTATGCAAACTAGAAATAAATAGGGAGAAAAAAGGTCACCCTGTTGAGCTCTACACTTTCTAGGGAAGAAACCATATAAGCTGCCATTAATAGCAACATCAAAGCAAGAAGTTTCCACATATAGCATAATAAGATGGGCAAAACACTAAGGGAAACCCAGCAGATGAAGAAGCTATCTTAGAAAGGGTCATTGCACCAAATCAAAGGCTTTCCTAAAATCAACTTTTATGAGGCATCGTGGGGAGGTTCTCTTCCTACCATAATGCCTGAGAAACTCTTGAGCTAGATTGATGTTATCTATCATATTCCTTCCTACAAGAAAAGCATTTTGAGTTGGACCGATAATGTCTTGGAGGGCATAGCTGAGTCTTACATCAAGAATCTTGGAGATCACTTTGTAGACCACATTGCAGCATGAGATAGGTCAAAAATCATTAGCAGAGTTAACATTAAAATATTTCAAGATCAGAGAAATAATGGAATGATTAATCTGCTTGAGAATCTTTCCAGTGGAAAAGAAATCCTAAACCGCCTCATATAAATCAACCCCAACTATGTCCCAAGACTTCTTGAAGAAAAGAGATGAATATCCATCAGGACTAGGAGCTTTTTCATTTCCAATGCTGAAGAAAGTTTCCTTGATAGCTTTGTTGGACACAGGAGCCAAAATAAAATCAAAGTGGGTTTCATCAAGACAAGGACCACAATGAACAACAACCTCATCAAGTGGAGAGGTAGACGATGAAGTGCCAAAGAGGTTTTCATAAAAGTGGACAAATTCAGTACCAACTTCATCAATAGAGGTATTAGACGATGAAGTGCCAAAGAGGTTTTGATAAAAGTGGACAAATTCAGTACCAACTTCATCAATAGAGATATTAAGAACCCCATTACTACGTTGGATGGCAGGGATGAAACTTGTTTGTGACTCATTAAAGCATGAAAAAAGCTTGTACCTCTATCACTAGCCTTAAGGAAATTACACTTGAGCTTCTGAGAAAACAACGCTTTCTTAACAGACTTGAGGTTGAAAATATTTAGCTTCAATTGATTAACCCTGTTCAAAAGAGAAGTCATCTCTGGAATCATGTAGGAGGTATTGATGATACTCCAAATTAGCCTCAGCTCTAGCAACTCTCTTTGAGATGTGATTAAAATGGAGCTTGTTTAAAGTCTTCAAAGACTTGAGTTTCCTACATAAAACAAACATGGGAGTACCTGCCACTAGGGATTGCCTGTATATTTAGGGTGGTTAACCTACATATTAAAAAACTTGATAGGATGGCGACTAGGGGATCTGTTGGTACCAATCAGAATATGAGTGATTAGAGAAAGTCCCCGGAGGGTGAAATACACATGAGACTGAGCTGAAGGTTGCACCATAGGGGATTAGCTAGCACACGATCTATTTTGGTCCAAATAGTCCCATTGGACCAAGTATAATAGCAACCAGTGTAATTCATATCAGAGAGGCCTAAGTCTGAACAGTATGCTCTGAAATCAGAGACTTCATAAGATGAGACAGGGTCATTATTGTGCTTGTCCTCCTGAGACATAAAGGAATTAAAATCACCCAAAACAAGCCAAAGACTAGCTGGAGCCTAGTACTTAAGGCTATCTTAAAGAGATCTACGAGCAATAATAGTTTTGAAACCATAAACAAAAGTAGTAGCAGAAGTGTGGTGAGTAGATAAGCTATGAATAGAAACATGGATAGCCTGGGGAAAGGAGTCAATCAGGTCAACATGAATAGTAGAAGAATTCCACAACACAACTACTCTGGTAGTACTAGTAGCTTCCACATTTGAGACAAGATTCCAGCGCTTCAGCCGAAGCCTATGCATGAACTAAAGCTTGCATGAATCCAACTTAGTCTCCAAGAGACCACACACATCAAAATTATGCTTTTACATGAGGCAAACCAGCTCATGCTACTTTAGAGGACTCTTGAGTCCTCTGACATTCCAATTAAATATGAGCATTACATAGGAGGGGGTAGAGGGGGAACCCTACTACTCCTAGTTGTTTGAGATGTGCTCATTCTCTAACCACACACAGTAGTTGTACCAACAATAACAACATCAGGTCTTTTCCTACATAAGGGTGCCCGAACTAGTTCTTTACTTTTAGAAAGGATGGGGGGTTTTGATTATTGGTGGGAACGACACCTAAAGGTGAGACAACATGTTTTTTTTACCTTTAGAAAGGATGGTGGAACCCTGATTAGTGGTGTGTGTGATGCCCAAAGATATGTCAAAAGCTCTTCTTGCTTTCTTGCTCTTAATAATTTCCTATTCTCTAGAGGCTACAACAACTTCAGTGGACATAGGGTCACAACTGTGTGATGGCTCAGCTACCTGACCTTTAGCACTTCCTATACTAGGTTCTATTACAAGCCCTAGTTGATAAAGAACACTGCAGGGCTTAGCAGAAGCCATAGAGGGATTACCTTTGCTACCCATATGTTGTGTCTGTATTGGGGCAGTAGCAAGGGAGCATGCCCTATTTTGTGCCCAAGAACTTTACATAGCTTGTAGAATCTAAGTAGTGTCTCATATACAACTGGTTGGTTCAAAGTGACACCATTTGGCAAGTTAATGACAATAGAAGATTTAAGATCAATAAGCAAATCCAATTCCATAAGAACTCGAGCATAAGAAATTCTTGACATGTTAAAAGTGAGCTGGTCACTTTGTATACCTAACTTGGCAATCTTAGAAAGACATCTAGGAGACTAGCACTTGAGCAGCAAATTTGGAAACTTTACCCAGATAGGGACACATGACATCTCAGCGGTCCCAAAATCAAAGTACTCAGGCATAACCTTTATAATCAAAGTTTGACTATGTACCAAGTAGGGACCGTTAGCAAGAATAACAAGTTTATCTCAACATTTTTTAATTTGTAAACTAACCGCCATATTCATGGATAGCCAAAGAGGCTTCATATCGCCAAGTACTAGAGGTAATACTACTCAAAGCCTTAAACCCAAGGGACTTGCCAACAATATATCCCACAATACATAGCTGCCATACATAATAATTATTGTCTAGATCTTTAGAGGACAAATCACATAGTGAATCAGAATAATAAGATGAGAAATAAAAAAGTTTAGGACCTGAGATAGTTTATGGTTGGATGCAAACAAAGCAAGCTATTTCTCAACAGGTGCTGGAGAATAGGGAGTCCTTGAGTGAGAAGCATTTGCAAGAGGGGGACTACAATTGGAAGTCTAGTTTCTGCCACAACAAGAGTTGGAGTGTGTTCCTGAAGAACAAGCACATGAGAGATGGTTGAAGAGGATCCATTCTTCGTTGGATTAGCTACAAGTAGTGTTGATTTCCCAGAACCACACAAAGGTGAAACCCTTGAAACATCGATAAAAGTTACATCTAGCTACTTGTCTATAGAGGGTGGCACAGGGGAGTGAAAGAACTTAGAACTTCCTCTAGAAGTAGAGTAATCCACTTCATCTTCATTAAAATCATCCTCATCAAAGTAGTCCTCTATAAGCACATGATCGAGAGTAGAAGGGGGAGATACAAGCTATTACGGAATAGACCCTTCCTCATCATAGATCAATATTTTTCAAGGCTAGGCCCACCAGCCACATCTTGGAGAGGAGAGGTATGAATCGGGGGTGGAGGGGGAGAGGAGGTGGTGGTGGAGATGGTAAAGCAAGAACAGAGTTATCGGGTAGAGCTACCTGAGTCTGCTGTCAAGTTTGCATAAGGGATAGACGTGAAAAAGCAACAGTCTTTCACTTATATTTGGACATGAAGAAGGAGAAAAGCAGGAAATGGGGAAGCTACAATAACTAAAAATTCAAATTTTCAGCTAACGCCATGCATATAAGTTGTAGCTTAGGTATCAGCCTAATTACAAGGAAGAAAAATAAGGAAACAAACAACCCTATTAATAGAGCAATAACATAAAAACCAAACGAAATCAGAACTTAAGCAGACCAAGTCGAAATATATCCATGATTCCTATACAGATCAACACTTGTATACCAAAATGAAGAATTCAGATTTTTTATCCAACCTGCAGCAAAGTAGAACAAATGCTATAAGATATCTTTCCAAATTGTATGCTTTTCCTCAAATATCAAAATGTTCCTAGCATTCCATATAATTAAGACAATGCTAAACATAAAGCCCCCCCTAAACAGATCTTTCAAACTTACAATGATTTTCCTGCAAAAGACCTAGCCATTAACATTGAAGGTTGTCAAGGGCATATGGCATTACCCAGCTCAGACCTCTCCAAGCTACAATTTTATTCCTTAGTTTCAAGACCACTAGGCAATGCATGAGGATGTGGGAAACAATTTTGGAATGATGCTCACAGAAAAGGCAACAATCATCTTGAGGGCTCAGGATGTCTCTTTACTAGAAAGGCTCTTGTGCAAAGGCCTTCATTTAAGGCTAGCCATAAAGTCATTTTTATTTTTGAAGGGCAAATGGATTTCCAAACATCTATAACATAAGTTTTAATTCCACTAGACCTGATACTTTCAAGGGCAAGCATACAAGAGTATACAGAATAGCCTCAATCCTTCCCTCATTCCCAAATCAACATGTCTTCTTTCGATAGATGAATAACTACAAGATTAAGATCAGACAATAACCTTTAAAACAACATGTTCTCACTAGTACTAAGGGGTCTTATCCATTTCAAATTCCAATACCAAGTATCTTTTATCCAGTATCTCATATGGCTAACAATCCTTGCTTTGAAGAAGGACAGGCGGAAGAGAGCAAGATAAGAGTTAGCTAAACAGAAGCCAATCAACCAAGTATCTAACCAAAAGTTTACATTGTTACCATAACCCATTTTAAGTTTATAGCCAGCACAAATAAGAGTGTTATCAAGATCCTTATTAGTAATGGTAGAGTAGATACCTCACCAAATCCCTGAGAGTGTTTTCCTGAATTGAGGTACCCCATTTATGAACTTTAGACCGTATTTTTCCTTAATGAAATTTGCCCAACTAGTTTTGTCATTGCTTGCCAGTTTTCAAATCCATTTAAAAAGGAGAGCTTTGTTTTTTTGCCGATATAATCCCAACACCAAGACCGCCTCTGTCTTTTTCTTTTGCCACTATTTCCCATGTTATTCTATGAATTTTCCTATTATCAATACTCCCACCCCACAAAAATCGAGACTGCATAGCTGTAATCTTATGGGCCATTGCCTTTTAGATGCAGAAGATGGACAAATAATAATAAGGTATAACAGAGATTACACTTTTGATTAGAATTTCTCTCCCCGCCATTGATAATAGCTACCCCTTTCAAGAGTTGAGTCTCCCTTGAATCTGTGAGAGAACAGGTTTCCATGTGGAGATCCTATTTGGATTTACACCTAGAGGGAGCCCCAAGAATTTGATTAGAAGAGTATCACATCTACACCTAAGAACACCAGAAATCCCTTCAGCATATATCTCTTCAACATTCACACCCACCAAACTACTTTTATGGAAGTTAACATTGAGCCCCAAGCACAAATTAAATCATTTTAACATTCTCTTGACATTTAACATGCATTAAAGATCATTTGGTTGGAAGAAAAGTGTGTCATCTGTAAATTACAGATAATGAATAGCTTTTACATTTGCAGAGTCCATCCTATACGGTGCACCAATTTTCAAGCTCTTACTGTTGAAAACAGAGATACCTTTAGTAACCAAACAAAAGTGAAAAGGGGAGAGAAGGTCCCCCTACCGATAACCATAATAAGCTACGAACTCAGAAGTGGGGGAACCATTGATTAAGACTGAAAGTATTGTAGTCGAGACATATGCCATAATCCATTTTCTCCATCGAGCACCAAAGTTCGTGTAGCCCATAACATCATTAAGATAAGACCAGGACACAATGTTAAAAGCTTTTCTTAAATCAAGTTTAAGAAGGAAACCTTGACAGCTCTGAGATTTTATAAAATCCAGTATTTTATTGGTAATAAGAACCGAGTACAGGATGTTCCTGCCAACAATGAAAGCTAATTAGGAGGGGCTAACCACACACTACATAACTTCTTTTAGCCTGGTGGTAAGAATCCTAGCAATAATCTTATATAACCCATTTAATAAACTAATACGTTGATGATTAATCATTAAAAGATGAGTTGTTAGCAACTTTTGGAATTAAAGCAATATAGCTGGTGTTAATACCTTTAGGAAGTTTACCTCTACTGAAGAATTCAAGAACCATTATGAATAAATCATGTTTCATTAACTCCCAAAATGTTTTATAGAAATTGAAGTTGAAACCATCAAGGCCTAGGGTCTTGGAGCCTTCATTACTGAAGATGGTCAAGTGAACCTCTTTTATGGTAACATCTCTTTTAAGCCATGTAGCCTAGTTCTCACTGAGCTTCATAAAGCATGCATTACCCATCGTGGGTTTAGAAATTAGCAGATCAGAGTAAATGTTTAAGAAATATGCTTTGGTTCCTTCTTTAATTTTAGATGGACTTGAGAGGTTGTTCCCATTGTATACAATCTAACGAATATAGTTTTTGCACCCTTTGTCTTTTGTTCAAATGTGGAAGAAGCGAGTGTTTCTATCTCCTAACTTGAGCCAAGACTGGCCAAGTTTTTATCTCCATATAGATTCTACATATCTACAGAGTTTCCATTGCTTACCCTTCAGCTCATATAGCCCTTTTCTTTTAGAGTCAAATAGCCTACCGCTTTCAGCCTAATCCTTAAAGTTCTGAATAGAAGATTGGAGATTTTGTAGAGCCCAGTCCTGATTCCCAAACTTAGTTTTATTCCACCGGCCTAATTTTAGTCTCAGAGCATTGATTCTTCTAATCACCTAGAAGTCGCTAGGGATATCATGCACAATATCCTCGTAGAAGACCTTGAGGGTGTTATGGAATGAAGGGGCTATGAGCCACAATCTAGATGACACGATCAAATGAATGATGTCTTATCTCAAGTGCAGGAGTGTCGAAGTAATAAATAACTTAGCAAGACCAAGGCCATATGAAGTTTAACTATATAAATCACAAATAAAAGAAAAGATTTGAAGAGAGCTTTGAGATGTGATAATGATGTAATGATTTAAACAAAGATAAAACAATTGTCAAGGTTAGAGGATCCACTAATGGTATTTCAAATAAGTATAATATAAACTCCTTTTATTTCTTAATTGGAAACCACACACAAAGGAGGTTCCAATTGGATTATAAATTATTAACATGATTATATTAATTATCTTATTTGAGTAATGTCATTACTTGTAAATGTTGTCAGGTATTCATGATGATAACTTATGTTAACAACAAATCAAGTTCCTTTCATAGCACAAGTGTCGGTTATACCATACAGTTGGCTATAAAATGATCAAGTATTTGTTGTACCAAGAGTTGTTTAACACAAATCTAGATTAACCATTTAACAAGTAAGGTATTATGAGTGAGTAAGATAACAAATACAAAACATGTTAGTATCAAACATTAAAGTCCATGTTTAGTTTATAATATACTTATTTTTACACCATTAGTGTAACTTTTCACCTTGACATAATAAACTTAGCTAAACATTATGAACAAGAGAAACATAAATAGACTAGATAAAAACATAAAACAAGAGATTAATGAAAGCAGAACTTAAATATTACAAAATTACAAAGAGAGTGAAAAAGAACAAGATATTGATTTGAAAATCAAGATACCTAAATGTATGGCAAATGCCTCCTTTTATAGGCCAAAATTCAGAACTATTGATTTGATGATTAACAAAAGAGTTGGTAGCCAACCCTTGACTTTGTTGTAAGGCCAAAACATCATTTCTAACATCCAAATTTGAACTGATCTTCTTCATTAAAATTCTGGTATTTTGTCTCAGATTTCCAACAAAATAAGAATGCACTCATTTGGACTTCTAGAACTCGAAATATGGCTCAAATACTGAATAATATTTGGGTTGTAAGACAGATTCAGACTTTTCATTTGCTGCTACGATTTGAACTAAGAAATAACCCTTTTAAATCTTGGACTCTTTATGAAAGTTTTAGGCTTATGTCTTAGCTTTCTAACCATATAATCCGGACCTAAATCCAAGTTCTATGGCTCCATTTATGATCCAATAACCAAATTGTGTTCCAGTTTGAATTGAACCATCATCTCTTCTTTAAGCTTAGCCCTCTATTTGTCTTCTCAATTTCAGTAGTTAAACTCATTAATCAATCCTTTGGTTTGTGTGATAGGCCTGCATTTAAGATGAATATTTACCATAAATTAAAGGTATCTTATATTATCAGACTTGTTATTATAAAACATGCTTTAGCTAAAGAGTTATTGATACTTTAAGTGCAATATGATATTGTGTAACTATAATGAAAATGCACTTTTAAGTACTAATTACTCGACATTTGAAAGGCTTCCATCCCTGGTACACTTGTTCTTTCCCAACAAGTAGGGGGAAATGATCCGAGAGACCACGATCCAAACAAATCAATTTCAAAGAGCTAAAATAAGACAGGTATTATGTGTGAGCAAAAGCTTAATCTAATATGCTCATAGAGCCACCCTTAACCTAAGTGAACCTATGATTCACCAATGGATATTCAATCAAATCACAACCATCAATAAAAGCTTGGAACTTTGAAGCCCCTCTCCTATCTAACAGACAACTGCTTCTATCTGTCTTAAATAAGGTCATTAAAATCACCTAATTAAAAACCAGGGACGTTTCAGAAAGGCATGTCTAAGTTTAGTAAGCTCTATCCAGGAGGCCGCTTTTTATTCTAGAGCCTGCTCCACAAAACCTAGTGATTACAAAATCAAAAGTATCATTAACAAAGGAGCCAAATAAGCTAATCCAACTCCTAGCAAATTCAACTAAATCCAACCTGAAAAGATCATCATCCCACATGGCTATCAACCCATCTGATCTACCTAGAGCCTCTATACAAAACCATTTAATATTCTGACCATGCCACATACTAGAGACTATAGAGTCCGAACATGAAAGTTTAGATTCAATAATAAAACATACAATAACATTAAAATCCTTAATATATTTGCTAATGGCCTTTCTTTTATAACTAGATCCCAAACCACACATTCCAGCTAATAATCATAAAAAATAGAATAAAACCATGCACAGATACATATATGCCTACGGGGCATACTTGTCCCAATGTTCTTGTTCAACATCGATGTCCTTTTGGATCATGATTTCAATACTCTCCATTTATTTCAAAGTCGATACCCAATTTTTAACTAATTGTTTTCATAGCTCTAATCTCATCACAAGCTGTAGGGATGTTTGATAGGGGCTGAGAAAGTTGTAATATGTGGTTGACTGCTCTAATGCAGGAATCGATTGATTCTTTATTTTCAGCACTATTATTTGAATAAGTTGAAGTGGCTACCATCCTTTGACCCTCATGACCTTTAATGGCACCAATATGTTTACCGTTCTTCTTTTTTTTTTTGGTGAAATCGAGAATAGATATATAATAAAAAGAGAAAGCATGAACAATGTGAGCAGAGCTTTAGCTTTAGCTACATATATTGTAGCCTGGGCATCAGCCTAATTACAATAAATAAATACAAGAAAACCTATTACCCTACTATTAGGCCAAGCAAAAACAAACCCACACTCAATCAGAAATTAAGCAGATCATGCCGAAATGCATTCATGATTCCTGTATAGATCAGCACCAGTATACCAAAAGGAAGAGTTGAGATTCCTGATCCATCCTGCAGCAAAGTAAAACAAAAGCCATAGGATATCTTCCCATATTGGCTTTTGATCCTCGAATATCAAGTTGTTCCTAACATTCCATATAGTCCAGACAATGCTAAACAAAAAGCCCCCCCAAACAGATCTTTCAAACTTACAGTGGTTGCCCTGCAAAAGACCCAACCATTGACATTGAAGGTCGTCAAGGCCATACGACATTACCCAGCTCAAACCTCTCCAAGCTACAATTTTGTTCCATAGTTTCCAAACCACTTGGCAATGTAAGAGGATGTGGGATACAGTTTCTGAATGCTGCTCACAAAAAAGGACACCTGTCCTCCTGAGGGCTTAGAACATGCCTCTTTACCAGGAAGGCTCTTGTGCAAAGGCCTTCATTTAAGGCCAGCTATAAAGTCATTTCTATTTTTGAAGGGCAAATGGATTTCCATACATTTGTGACATAAGTTGCAGAACCAGCATACCTGATTCTTTCAAGGGCAAGCATACAAGAGTTTACAGTATAGTCTCCATCTTTCCCCCACTCCCAAATCAACCTGTCTTTTTTCAATCGATAAATAGCTGCAAGATTAAGATCAGACATTAATCTTTGAACCATCAGGGTCTCACTAGCTTTAAGGGGCCTTCTTCATTTCAGATTCCAATACCAAGTATCCTCTATCCAGTATCCCATCTGACTAACAAACCCTGATTAGAAGGAGGACAGGTGGAAGAGGGTCGGATAAGAATTAGCTAAGCAAAGCCAGTCAACCAAGTATCTAACCAAAATTTAACATGATTACCATTACCCATTTTAAGTTTACAAGCAACTCGAATAAAAGAGCTATCAAGATCCAAACTGGTAATAGTAGAGCTGATTCCTCACCAAATCCTTGAAAGTTTTTTCTTGAACGTGGGCATCCCATTTATAAACTAAGGTCTGTATTTTGCTTTAATAAAATCTGCCCAACTAGCTTTATCATTGCTTCCCAATTTCCAAATCCACTTGAAGAGGAGAGCTTTGTTCTTTGCTAATATAGTCCTAACACCTAGACCGCCCTTTTCCTTTTCTTTTGCCATTGTATCCTAAGCAAGCCAATGAATTTTCTTATTATCAACACTCCCACCCCCACAAAAACCGAGCCTGCATAGCTGTGATCTTGCGTGCCACTGTCTTTGGAATGTTGTAGAAGATGGACATGTAATAGAGAGGAATGACAGAGATTACACTTTTAATCAAAATTGTTCTCCCTGCCAGTGATAATAACTGCCCCTTTCAAGAGTTGAGTCGTCCTCTAATTTGAGAGAGAACAGGTTTCCATGTGGAAATCCTTTTAGGATTAGCACCTAGAGGAAGCCCCAAGTACTTGATTGGGAGAGTATCACATCTACACCTAAGAACACCAGAAATCCCTTTAATATATTTCCCATCCACCCCCACACCCACCAAACTACTCTTATGAAAGTTAACATTAAGCCCTGAACATAAACTGAACCAACATAACATTCTCTTGGTATTTAGCAAACATTGAAGATCATTCGGAAGGAAGAGAAGAGTGTCATCTGCAAATTGCAGATGATGAATATATGTTGTTTCTGCAGATTCCACACCATACAAAGCACCCATTTTCAAGCTCCTGCTGATGAGAACTGATATGCGTTCAGCTACCAAACAAAAGAGAAAAGACAAAAGGGGATCCCCCTGCCGCAGACCACAAGATGCTGTAAACTCAGAAGTAGGGGAACCATTGATTAAAACAGATAGTCTTGCAGACGAGACACATGCCATAATCCATTTCCTCCAACGAGCACCAAAATTCATGTAACCCATAACATCATTAAGATAGGACCAGGACATAATATCAAAAGCTTTTCTAAAATCAAGTTTAAGAAGGAAACCTTAATAGCTTCGAGATTTCATGGAATCCAGCAATTCATTGGCAATAAGGACTGAGTCTAGAATGTTTCTGCCAGCAATGAAAGTTGACTGGGAGGGACTAACCACACTCTACATAACTGCTTTTAGTCTAGTGGTGAGAATCTTAGAAATAATTTTATATAGCCCATTTAATAAACTAATAGGTCTATAGTCATTAAAAGAAGAGCTGCCGATAACTTTTAGAATTAAAGTAATATAACTGGTGTTAATACCTTTAGGAAGGTAGCCTCTCCTGAAGAATTCAAGAACCATTGTGTATAGGTCATGTTGCATTAGCTCCTAGAATTTCTTATAAAAATTGAAGTTGAACCCATCAGGTCCTGGGGCTTTGGAGCCTTCACTGCTGAAGATGGCCTGATGAACCTCTTCTATAGTAACTCTCTTTCAAGCCAGGTTGCTTGGTTTTCACTAAGCTTTATAAAGTCTGCACTGCCCATCGTGGGTCTTGTAGTCAAAGATTCAGAGTAGATGTTTGAGAAATATGCTTTGGCTCCTTCTTTGATTTCATTTGGACTGGAGAGAATCTTCCCGTTGTATATGAGCTGATGAATATAGTTTTTGTATCCCCTAACTTTTGCTAAAATGTGAAAGAACCGAGTGTTTCTATCCCCCAGCTTCAGCCAAGATTGTCTTGCCTTTTGTCGCCATATGGATTCAACATATCTGTAGAGTTTCCATTGCATTCCTTTTAGCTCATATAGCCTTTGTCATTTTAAGTCAGAAATCTTGCCACTTTCAGCCTGATCCTCAAGGAGCTAAATAGAAGACTGGATATTTTGCAGAGCCTAGTCTTGATTCCCAAACTCAGTTTTATTCCACTAGCCTAGCTTCAGTCACAGAGCACTAATTCGTTTGATCACCTGAAAGTCACCAGGGATATCATGCATAATTTCCTACTAGAAGGCCTTCAGAGTATTTTGGAAAGATGGTGCCATGAGCCAATAGTCTAAACATTTGAATGGCTTTCATCCCTAATTAACTTGTTCCTTACCAACAATCAGGCGGCAATGATCTGAGAGACCATAATCCAGTCTAATAAGCTTTAATAAACTAAAATGAGATAGGCATTGTGCGTGAGTAAAGGCTCTATCTAGCCTACTCATAGAACCACCTCTAAACTAGGTAAAACGATGATTCACCATCGGGTATTCTACCAATTCAAAGCCATCAATAAAAGTTTGGAATTCTGAAGCCCCTCTCCTGTCTAGCAGACCACTACTTCTATCTGTCTTGGATAAGGTCTCATTAAAGTCACCTATTAAAAACTAAGGGTAGTCCGAAAATGCATGTTTAAGTTCAGTAAGTTCTGACTAGGAGGCTGCTCTTTCAGCTCTAGAGCCAACTCCATAATACCCAGTGATCACGCAATCGAAAGCATCATCAACAAAGGAGCCCAATAAGCTAATCCAGCTCCCAGCATGTTCAATTGAATCCACCCTAAAAAGATCCTCATCCCACATGGCTAACAACCCACCTAATCTACCCTAAGCCTCTATGTTGAACCATTTAATATTATGGCCATGCCACATACTATAGACCAAAGAGTCTGAGCATGAAAGTTTAGTTTCAATAATAAAACATAGAATAACATTAAAATATTTAATGTATTCGTTAATGGCCTTTCTTTTAGAACTAGATCCCAACTTGCACACATTCCAGCTAAGAATCATAAAAGGCATATAAAACTATGCACAGATGCATAATAGCCTAATGGACATACTTGTCCCAATGGTCCTGCTCTGCGTCAATGGCCTCTTTTATCATGACTTCAATACTCTCACCAGTTGTTACTATTTCAATACCCAATTTCTAGCCAATATCTTTCATAGCCCCAACCTCATCACAAGCTTTAGGAAGGTCTAATGGTGGCTAAGATAGTTGGAGTCTTTGGTTGACAGCTCTGATGCAAGAGTTGATTGAGTCTTCCTTTCCAGAATTATTATTTGAATAAGTTGAAATGGCTGCCTTCCTGTGACCCTCATGACATTTGATGGTACCAAGTTGTTTACCATTTCTGAGAGCCATGTTGCGGGCTAGGTTTGATGTAGGCCAACTCTGCTGATCTTCTTCCATGACATACATGTTGTCTATTCTTTTTTCCTTGTCTACACGAGGAATATTAGAAATCATAGGGGTAGATGTCTGCCATTTCCCTCTTGCAGTCATATCGTGAATCATGTAATCATCCAAGATTTCTGGGAAATAAACTTGAGCTTCAAAACCATGTGCATCCCTTTCTTTTTTTGCCTCACATCTGCTAAAACAATGCATCATAATCACTTCTGTGACATATGCTAGGTCCGTAAAGGAGGAGTTCTTGTTTGCAGACATATATGATTGCTCCTTTATAGCCACAATCTCTAAATCACTTGGTGATGAAGTGCAATCCAGCTCCGAATCAAACTCTTGATTAACCCTAATGGAGTAAATGAGCGAGGCCAAATCCATGTAGGCCTCATATTTAATCTCCAAGATGTTAATTTCCACTTTTTCCTTATCTATCGTGAGATTAACTATTCCATTAATAGAAACCATAGGTGGCTCGCCTACCAAGATTGTTAACCCTGATATAGTTCCTTTACTAATAGAAGTCAAGTCATACCCAGGGACCTTACAGTCTCCCCCTACTAGTCGTTTAATGCATTCCATATTCCAAGCTACAAAGGGGAGACCTAAGATAAGTATCCAGGAGAAAATGTCAGAGGCCTTATCCGTGATGCACTAGGGTCTTAAGTCTTTAAAATATTGTCCCTAAAATTCCTTCTCTTCATCTACCACAAGCTGCATATCTTGTTGTGTTTTGAAGGTGAGGATTGCTTTTAACACCCCTAGGAA
The DNA here is from genome assembly GCF_005239225.2 of Populus alba. NCBI lineage: Eukaryota > Viridiplantae > Streptophyta > Magnoliopsida > Malpighiales > Salicaceae > Populus > Populus alba. The sequence continues at coordinate 14,829,434 of NC_133288.1, forward strand.
CTGAAAGCCTTCCATGTTGTGCAAGGTCATCAACATCTTATTTTTAATCTTAGCATAATTCGTACCATTTGAAATAAGCCCAAACAAACTACGACTTAGCCATTCACGATCTTCCTCACTTGTTTGGTATGTAACATTCCTTACTGGTTTCTTGTTTACCACCTCTTTGTAAGAACGCCCATCCCTTTACTTTATTGGAACTTTGATGGATGAAAATGTTGGCACATAGGTTGTCCTTTGTTTTACAACCTGGCGTTGATACTTTGCAATGTTAACACGGAGTTTGTAAGAAGAGAACCATATCTTGTTAAGCTTCTTTGTGATATCTGCTTCAGGGTCGTTGAGAGATAAGAAGCCAAACCTTTTCCCAGATTTGTTGAGCCTTTTTGAGACAAAAAGCTCCGTGATTGTTCCATATCTTTGAAATTCCTTTCTAAGCTCTGTGAAGGTGAACCATGAGGGGAAACATTCAAAATAAAAGGTTTGCGCTACTGGATGATCGAAATTTTTGTGTAAAAACCCCTGAGTGGGTAAAACAAGACTCTGATGAGAGGGAACTTTGGTTTGATGCAGGGAAAAGGTCTGGGTGCATGATGGAGGGGCTTTTTTGTATTGGGTAAGTGGATTTGATGTTTGGGTATGCTTTTCCTAGAACGGTCCTTTGAGGGTGGGGCTCGGTGTTAGTGTGTCTATTGGTGTCATTGTAGGGTCATCAAGGCAAAAAAGAGGTGGCGACATAGATCTAGGTCTGTTTGGTATTGAGGTTGCTGTTGTGATTGTGGTTTTAAAAAATTATTTTATAAAAAGTACTTTTAGTTGAGGTTGGTTTGAAAAAATATATGTTTGGTTAAAACTGTGGTTGAAATTGAGGTTGAACAAAAAGTAGTTTAATGTCTTTGGTAAAAAAAATGCTTTTCAAATTGAGGTTATAAAATAATTAAATATATATATATATATATATATATATATATATATTAATGATTTTTAATTTAAATATTGTAGATTTAACCATTGTTATTATATCATGAAATAAATAATATTGATATCAAATATTTTTTATTCTTCCATTAAACTATGTGCAATGTCATTACATACAAAATCTATCCAACAAGGACTATATTTTTCATGGTTTCTTAAGCGCGTAATAACAAAAACTGAATTTTTTGTTACATCATTAAGCGATCTCCTTTTAAGTTTTTGAATAAAACACAATTAAAATAAAAATAAAAATTAAATTTCTTTTTATGTAGTGTTATTAAATAATATTAAATACTAGTTTTTCAAGTAAAACACAATTTTTTAAAAAAATTTACAATTTTATTATGTACAAAATTCATTCGACAAGAACTATAGAAAAAATAATTTTTTTTAGCGTGCAATAAAATTAAGTAAAATATTATCAGGAATAAAATTGAGATTTCAATACGAGTAAATTTAATTCACCTTAAACTAATTTTTTTTAAAAAAAATAATATTGTTCATGTTCATGTGAACAATGCGAGTAAAATCAATTAATTGCACTAATTTTTCAAGAAAAAATAAACTAAACTTCTCGCAATGTTTTTCAAAAAAAAAAAAAAAAAAAAAAACTGTAACAGTGCGAGTGAATTAATTCACTCACACTGTTGCAATAGTGGAGCATGGCTCCACTGTTCTGCTTTTCTACCCTACGAGAAGCAACATTTTGCTGCTTCTCCAAAACATGTTGTGCGGCTGAGAATTTGATGGGTCCCACCATCAAAAAACAATTTTTTCTTGTTAACCAAACGGCATTTGGTGTGGCTGCAGGGGAACCTCACCCGCAGCCACGTTACCAAACGGGTTTGTGGGGGAAGTGAGCTTTGGTTGGGATAGGTTGGTGGGGGACAAGGGAGAGGGAGAGGGAGAGCATTTTTTTTTTTTTCCTAGCAAGTTTTTCCCCAATTCCAAATGAGCCGTTCCTAAGGGTCATGTTGCGGACTAGGTTCGTTTTAGGCCAACTCTGTTAATCTTCATCTATGATAGTCATGTTATATGTCCCATTTTCCTTGTCATTTCGTGGAGTATTAGAGACTAGAGTTGTCGGGGTAGATCTCAGCCATTTCCCGCTTGCAGTCGAGTCTTAAAGCGTGTAACAGTCCAGGATTTCCGGGAAGTATACCTAGGCTTCATAGCCATACATGTACCCTTCTTTCACTGTCTCACATCTGCTAAAACTCTGCTTCATAATCACTTTAGTTTTGTGATCTAAGTCCGTAAAAGTGAAGTTCTTGTTTGCAACAATATCTTGTTTCTCCTTTATAACCACTGTCTCGGATTCACTTGGTGATGAATTACAGTCCAACTCTGAGTCAGACTCTGGAGTATACCCAAGGGAATAAATAAGCGAAGGCAAATTTGTGCAGGCCTCATTTTTAATCTCTAAGATGATGATTTTCACTTTTTCCTTATCAATCGCGAGATTTATTATTTCATTAAGAGAAGCATATGGTGATTTGCCTACCAAGATTGTTATCCCCGATATAACACCTTTACTAATGGAAGTTAAGTCCTACCCAAAGGTCTTACATTCTTCCCCCATTAGACGTTTGATGCATTCCATATTCCAAGCTAATGGGAAGACTAGGTATATTTATCTATGAAAAAATACCAAAGGCCTTGTCAATGGTGCACCAAGGCCTTAACTCTTCAAAATAGTTTCCCCAAAAATCCTTCTCCTCATTTGCTGCAAACTGCATATCTTGTTGTGTTTTGAAGGTGAGGATTGCTTTAGAGGCCTCTAGCAACCAAAAGCCTTCCATATTATGCAATGTCCTCAACATCTTGTTTTTAATCTTAGCATAGGCAGTACCTCTTGAAAAAATACCAACCAGACTATGACTCAGCCATTCATTGTCTTCCTCACTTGTTTGGTAAATGACATTCCTGAATGGTTTTTCCTTTACCACCTTTATGTAGGAACGCTCATCCCTTTGCTTTATTGGAGCTCTCATTTGAGGTGAAATAGTTAACACAGGTAATTGCTTTTGCTTTACGACCTACCTTTGATACTTCACAATGTTAACACAGTGCTTGTAGGAAGAAAACCAAATCTTGTTAAGCTTTTATGTGATCTATGTATCAAGGTTGCAGAGAGATAGGAAATCAAACATTTTCCCAGATTTGTTTAGCCTTTTTGAGACAAAAAACTCTATAATTGTTCAATGTCTTTGAAATTCCTTCCTAAGCTTTATGAAAGTGAGCCATGAGGGAAAACATTCAAAATAGAAGGTTTGCACAACTGGGTGTTTGATATTTTTGTGTGGAAACCCCTGAGTGGGCAGCACAAGGTTTTGATGAGAGGGAACTATGGTTTGATGCAGAGAGATGGGTTGGGAGCATGATGTTGGGGCATGTTTGTTTTGGATAAATGGAGTTGTTGTTTGGGCATGCTCTTCCCATATCGGTCCTTTGAGAGTGGGGCTCGGTGTTAGCGTTTCTATTGGTGACAATATGGGTTTATCCAAGTTAAAAAGAGGTGGCAACACAAATTTTGTGGGCAAGTGAGCTATGGTTGTGGTAGGTTTGGTGGGACAGGGAGAGGGAGAAAGGAAGAGCATTGTGTTGTTACTTGGAAACATATACCTTCGTTTCATAACTTCTTCTATATTTAATTTATTCTTTTTTTATCAGATAATATTCATCGTCCTCGTTAATTTTATTCTGTACTTTTTAAATTTTTTTCTTTAAGCACTACAAAAATTAAATGCCATTCTCGTGATGAGGCACAAAAAGAAATCTCCTTTGGAGCCGGCTATAAGCTCACGAGGCGCGCGCGCGCGCGCTTAGATAATCCAGGGGCTTTCTCTAGAGTTGTAAGAACATTGTGACATTGAAGCACGCCTTGAACACGGATATTGATTTTTCGAATTTATTATTGTTTTCTAAATATTTATGATATTTATGGATATGAGAACCACCACATCAGTAACATTTAAACCCTCCGTGATAAAAAAAAAAGTGATTCATCATTAGAAGAAAAACAACGTAAAAAAGTTCAAGTAATATCTTATTCTAATTTAGAGTATGTTTATCATAATGTACAAGAAATAATTTTAAATTCTAAGTCACAATTTTAAAATTTATACATCATAAATAATCGATGATGACTGCATAATAACTAAAAACTTGTCTATAAAAAAAAAACCATATAAATTATTTTAAAAAATAGAGATAGCATAATTACTTAAAATCAATAAGATAAAAATTAAAATTCTTAATGTTGGTTAAATCACAAGTTTTTATTTAAATTTAAAATTAATTTTTTCCTTCAGTTGAAAACTTTTCCTGATAAATATACTTATTATTAAGATATACACAATTGAGATGTTGAAAATTATCCAACGTTGGTTGAGAACAAGAAAAATGGGTGGATTATATACAAGAATGGATCCAACCTATTGAATTAAAGATGATATTTATTTATGTATTCAAGCCTTTGCACGTAAACTTATGAGCAAATCCAAGTGACGTACTAATACAGAAATAAAAAATTTATGTTTTTTGAATAACCTTGTAAGAACGTATAAATTTAAGAGTTATATGTATTATCACCATTCCATAATATTGCCAATTGACCAATCTAATCTCGCTTTTGTTTTTCTTTGTTTACAGTCGATATAAATATTCTCCTAAACCTAATGTGTATGAAAGAAAAAAAGAAACTTTAAACTTTAAAAACCTTAAATCACTCAATTTGATATAATAAAATATTATGAAAAAGTATTTTTTATTTTTTTGGTAAATAAAATTTGAAGTATCTAAAACTGATTGGAAGATTAACTTGCTATTTTACATGTATTTTCCTATTACATTATATAATTGTGTAGTCGACAACAAAAAAATTATTATATATCATAGCATAATATCATATGGGAATATTTATTCTTAACTCTTACTACATTGGCTGTTTGCAACATAAATATATGTATCAACTTTCAAAAAAATAATAAATTAATAATATAACTAAATAATTGTATGGAATTAAAATTATTAAAAGACATTTCATTTCATATGTCGGATAGCTTAACTATATAATAACTTAAAATAACCCTTATTGTAATTAGGCCTACAATTCATTATGGAGTTTTTTTATGATCAAATTTTATAAAAGACTCAATGCTTTTAGTTTGATATTAGTATCCAAGGCTAATAGCTTGTGCGTCTTGACCTAGTATTTTTTAAATCTTATGTTTTTAAATATAATTATTTGTATTATAAATATAATTATTTTTATTATAATTACAAGTATTAATATAAAAAATATAATATTATTATTTGTGTTATAAATAGTATTATTTTTATTATAATTAAAAAAGTAATTAATAAATTTTAAAAATATCATTATCAATATTAAGAAACAACTATAGATTTGATTTGAATTGTAAAATTAAAAATTATTATCATTATTATTATTTTTAAAAAAAACCATAATTTTTTGAAAGATTAAAAAAAATAAAAATTTTAACATACAAATTAAATATTATTATTATTATAAATAATATTATTGAGTTTTGTCTTATAACACGGGCCGCCTAAATAGATAATGTCTACAAGTGATCGCGCGCTAGACAAGATGAAAAATGATCAGAAGCTCGACATTGATAATAAGTCCATGTGGGGTATGGATCTATTTATTGGCGTTGATCCCCTTTAATCTTTTTTTTTAATGCTGACATCCCTAGTCAGCATTAAACCGACATGAATGGCCTCCGACTCACCATTGCAATCACTGCCTTTTTCATTGGTAAATTCCTGGTTTTGAATTTGAAATTCCAAAATATAACATGTCAAGAGAACATGAAGACAAGAGGGATACATTACGAGGCAAATATATTCAAAGAAAAAGGCAAAAAAAGGAAAGTGGCTCATAGGTTAAGAAACCACTACCCATGTCCCCAAATTTCAAATACACAACGCGGATATTCACATTAATTTTTTTAAAAATAAAAATTTCAAATACACACTTTCGGTGAGTCATTATCGGAAAGGATTAAAAAAAAATATCTATTCAATCTTCCACACACACGTCACCTTATGCCTCATAACATAGTCGACATAGTCGAAGCTGGAACCCTGTCCATACCGAACCAGCCACCACTAGTATTCAACCGGACCAGCTGTCTTAATTCGCCAAATCGTTCTCGGAACCGAGTTAACTCGCCGGAACCGTCTGTCCTTTCCATTTTCACCAAACTTTTTAATTTACCCATTTCCATGATCTTAAGTTTTGCCCCACATATAAACTCCCATAGAGCATCATTTCTTGCCCTGTTAACAAACAACAGACGCAGCCTCTCTTTGCAATCCTCAAACCTCTTCAAAGAACCGAGTAACTGAGTCAACTCATTGCAACTCAAACTTGCCATTCTATCCTTGAGTTCTACAACTCGGATTAAAATCTCTCGTTGGACTATTCTATAATCCTCACCAGCATATCTAATCACTGCATAAACCAAGTTATTCAATTGAAGATGCAGAGAATCAGGAGCCTCACATATTACTTCAACAAAATCAACTAGAACATCTAACTCTCCTAACAAATCTTTATTCAATAAGGCAGAAGCCTTGTCTTCATCATCCTTGCTATTATTACTAGAACAAGAAGAATTTAAGTAATGACCCAAAAATCTTGAAACAATAAAATTTTGCTCTATAACAGTTGCATACCATCTAACCCAAGATGCCAATTCCCACCTTTCAGGGTCCGAATCTTGCCGAAACTTTGACATGTTGAGGAAGTTTCTGCCACCAAAAGACGGATAAAAAGAAAGCTGGTCTTTAAGAATAAAGGGGCCCTTTTTTATGATACTATGGATAGTGAAGAGACATTTTAGGGCAACGGAAGGGTTTTTTGTGCCTTGTAGACGGTCCATGAGAGCTTCAATGAATGCACATGCGGTGAGGCGAGACCCACGGCCGAAGGAGATGACCGCAGCGATGCGGTTATCTGATGGTGGGGAAGAAGAGTTGCGTGCAGTGGTGGCACGGAGGACAGCTATGCGTATTTTGGTGTTGCGTTTTGTTGATAGGGTGGCTTTGATATTGGAGGTGAGGCATTTGAGGATGTCGATCACAGTCCTTAGTTTCTTTGCGGTGGCCCATTGACTTCAGAAGGAGGTATAGCAGAGCTTAACAGATGCTTACGAAGAAGAGTACAATTAGCTCTTTCTATATTTTGAATGAGGCGGTTGCTGTTTATATAATTAGTGCCTAATGTTAAACCAAAAAAATAAAATAAAATTATTGCCTAATGAAGACAGTTAAATTAAATGTATAGTAATATCTTTTGGCAAGCGCGTACATGGGGTCAAGCCATACTAGTTTTACCATTTCTTGTTTCAGCCTCGTGTTTTTTTTTTTTTTTTTTCAACAACTCGGATTGATCTTAGTTAGGATGTCAAAATTATGTAATAAAAATTTGACTAGTTATTCTAAGATAGGCATTAATTAGACATTTATATCAAGAACTGACATCACCAAAGACACCTATCATGACTAACAAAAACATTTGTTCAATATTACGTGACGACACCTTTGACTTGTATTTTTCATTTAGCTGTTCTCATACACATCAAGGTTTAATATTGGATTCAGGAGGCTATATTCACCTATCAGTGCAATTCATAATACGAGTTTTTCGTTCTTAATTTTGTTAAATCAAAAGTGTGTTTATAAATACTTAATTAAATAAGTTTATATTTCACCAATACTATTAAATATATTAAAAAGTCTATTTTTTTTTAGCTAAATAAAATAAGTGGAATATAACTCAAAATATCATAAAAATAAAGTTATATTCTAGCTCCATCTCTTCATAAAAGGACAAAACTTATAAGCTATAAATAAACTATGAATCCTTCAAGATAAAGGTTCGCAATCTTTATTCTCTACTGCATATATATTTTCAAAGCATCTTTCTATAATATTATTGTACTCTCTCTCTTAAAAGATATTTTGCTTAAATTTATAAGAGTCCTTATATCCACCAAAAAAACTTCTTATAGTACTAACCATAAGCCGCTTTGACCTACCAAGCATTAAGTATAAACTATCAATCACCTTGGCTAGGAAGAATGGACGAGATTGCTTTGGATGGGAATTGTGCTTTTGTTTGAGGAAGATGAAACAATGTTTTTTGATGAGGTCTGGTTTCATTCATTTCATGTGGTCTAGTTTTGATGCATGCAATGCTACTGCATAGGCGATGCATAGGCGTGTAGCTAATCCAAGCAGGTTCTTCCTGTGGCAGACATATGAGATGAAATTTGGAAGATAGCTGTGTATTGCTATGCAGAATCAACTTCAAGGCTGGTTATTTTAGAAACCTGTCATAGAATAGGTTTCTTTGCTAACCTGTCTGATTTCAGGTTTGTATGGTTGCAGTATGTCAAGGCATTTGTTAGCTTTTTGGCTTATGTTAGGCAAATTATTCATGTCTGTATATGAACTTGTTGGGTCACCAGCCTTGATATATATATATATTTTTTTATCTATAATACATACTTACATTTTGATATATATAAGAATGAATGAGATTGCTAGGGCCAATTAATTAACCAATTATCGAACCTAGAAGCCTTGTTCTTAGACTACTTGGATTTTTAAAACATCATCAGTGGCGTTGTTTGTGAGAATTAATCAAAAAAAGCTATTAGTTTCTTCATGAAGTTTGCTTTTGACATTTCTAGACCATTCCATGGCACACAACTAATACTCGCATGGGCTAGGAAGCGAGACAAGTCTACTTGTTATTCCAAACACTCCTACCGAGCAAAAGCTAAAACAACTCACTAGTTAGGTGCATCTGTTCACCCAGGCCATGTTGGCAACCCAAGGGCAAAACCAAACCTTGACACCCGAACAAGTCTTAACACCTTCAACAACACACAATGCTTTAACACTATAGCCACCGACAACACCAAGAGCCCATAAAAGATTACATTACCTAGAGGAGACCAGGAAGAATGACATTCACGAGAGTTCCTAAAGGGATCAACTTTGCACCATTGTGACACCCATGCATAAAGAAAATACTTCGAATGAACTCCCTCTAGTTACCAAGAGACGAACACTAACCACTGTAATCATTGTTCTACGCCTAGCTCCCTAGGATCCCAAGAGCCCAACAAACAAAGAATTACAAGACAATTTGTGCATAAGCATATCTAAGAGACATTTTGAACACTTAATTTCACAAGGACTACATTTCTATAGAAATAAGTTTAGATATATATGATGACTTGACCAACCCAAGGGAGCATGTTCAAAAATATGCACAATATTTTAAAGTTGGTCATCCAAGATCATGACTTAATGTGCAAGATACTCCCTACAACCTTTAAAGGGTTTTTGCATGCTTGGTATAACAACTTTGAACCAAACTCTATTGAACGATTTAGTGACCTTTGTGCCAAGCTAGTGACACGCTTTAATACTAGCATATTTGCCAAGAAAAACTCCAAAAAACGTTTTAGTGTTGCCCAACAAGAGGGTGAATCTAAATAGACATATTTGAAGAGATTTAATAGAGAGATGCTCAAGAAGGAAGAATTGCTTGAGCAAGTAGCCTTAGAAGCCTTGATAGGGTGAGTCTAAAGGAACATGCCTTCTGAAGAAAACTTTATAACTTAACAAATAAAAGTTTGTCCGAAGAAAAGCAATTCATGGAAAATCACATATGAATTGAAGATGCTTGTTTGCTACGACATGAACCTCCTTGTTTTACAAGGACAACCAGCATCAATGACCATCCCAGTGAAGTAATTAGGATATAAGAAGTCAACATCTTATTACAACCTCAAAGACATGTTTCCCCCTAAGAACTTCCTCCATACCTGTAATATCTCACATCTGGCAGGTGAGACTTGGGAGGGCCTTATATGAGCATTGCTCACCTTGACTAGCAAGACGCGTTTGGAGCCACGCGTGGGTTGCTAAAGAACAAATCCGTGAGGCCCATGGATCAAAGTGAACAATATCTTACTAGTGGGATGGAGTGTTTCAATACCTATCACTCAGATCACCTTAGGATTTATAAACCATGAAAAGAATATGAGTTTCTTGAATTTCCCTCTTCATAGGATGAACTTGATATCCCTAGTGTTGTATGCACCATTTTTTATGGGATGAACTTGATCTCCCTAGTGCTATATGAACCTCTCTATGG